>NC_073414.1:3230789-3233289 GCF_028641065.1 Leucoraja erinaceus
GATGAAAGTATATAAAATTATGAGCGGCATAGATAGGGTAGACAGTCAGACCCTTGGACCACATGAGAGATGATCTTATAGAGCTGTATAAAATCGTGAGGGGGATAGATGGGATGAATGCACTGTCATTTTCCCAGCATAAGGGGAATCAAGAACTAGAGGGCGCAGGGTTAAGGTGAGAGGGGGAAGATTTCATAGGAAGTTTCACACAGAGGGTGGTGGGTTTATGGAACAAGCTGCCAGAGGAAGTAGTTGCGGCTGGTACAATGGCAGTATTTAAAAATACATTTGGACAGGTACACAGATAGGAAAGCTTTAGACGAATGTGGTTTAGATGGGGCATCTTAAACAGTAGACAATAGACAATAGACAATAGGTGCAGGAGTAGGCCACTCGGCCCTTCGAGCCAGCACCGCCATTCAATGTGATCATGGCTGATCATCCCCATCTTGGTTAAGATAAATGACCTGATAATCTTAGAAACAATGAACTGGAGATGCTAGTTTGCAAAAACGGCCACAGAGTGCTGGAGTAACTCAGCGGGTCAGGCAGCATCTGTGGAGAACATGGATAGGTGACATTTCACAGAGTGCTGTAGTAACTCTGTGGGTCAGGCAGCATCTGTGGAGAACATGGATAGGTGACATTTCACAGAGTGCTGGAGTAACTCAGGGGGTCAGGCAGCATCTGTGGAGAACATGGATAGGTGACGTTTCACAGAGTGCTGGAGTAACTCAGTGGGTCAGGCAGCATCTGTGGAGAACATCTGTGGAGAATATGGATAGGTGACGTTTCGGTTTGGGTACTTCTCCAGATAATCGTATTTTAGAACACAGAGTGTCAGGAATTTGGGAAGCAAAAGGAATGCTCTCATTGAAGGCCAATTCTGCCATACTTGGATTTAACATCCCATTGTAGTACTGCTTGTCATTTATAATGGGAAGCATTATTTTTGTTTAGTTTAGTATCATTAGTTTAGTTTAGTTTATTATCACGTGTACCGAGGTACAGTGAACTGGTTTTTTTTGCGTGCTATCCAGTCAGCAGAAAGACTATACATGATTGCCATCGAGCCGTCCACAGTGTACAGATACAGGATAAAAGGAATAACGTTTAGTGCAAGTTAAAGTCCAATGACAGATAGTCCAAATGTCTCCAATGAGGTAGATGATAGCTAGGGCTGTACTCAAGGATATGCCCTCCACCATGGGGGAGGAGCCAGCGGGCTGTGGGCGGGACCTATACTGAAGATAGGCGTGGCCTGTGTGAGGGGGAGGGACCAGTCGTATAATAATGGGCGTGGCCTTCTCAATGGAGGAGGGGGCTAGTGGACACTGGGCGTGGCCTCCAACATGGAGGCGGGGCTACTGATGAAAGAGGGTGTGGCCTCCACCATGGGGCGTGGTCACTGACATATTAGGCGTGGTCTACACTGTGAGGGAGGGGCCAATTGTGGCAGTGGGCGTGGCCTCAGTCTGTGGGGGCGGGGCTAATGGACATGTGTGGGCGTGGCCACAGTCTGGGGGCCTCAGTCTGGGGGCGGGGCTAATGGGCATGTGTGGGCGTGGCCAGTGCCCGGGGTGGGTTCCCCGGCTCCACGTGGGCGAGGCGACACAAACTGGCCAGTTAAAAGTGGCAGCGAGAGGCTCAGACACATCGGGCAGTGGCTGAGAGTGAGGGAGACAGACAGACAGACAGACAGACAGACAGACAGACAGAAAGAGAGAAGCAAGGAGACATAGAGGGAGAGAGGGAGACTGAGGGAGAGAGAGAGAGAGAGACAGAGAGACATAGAGAGAGGGACAGGGATAGGAGACAGGGAGAGAGAGGAGGATAGGCAGAGAGAGAGAGGGAGAAAGAGAGAGAGAGAGAGACGGAGAGAGAGAGAGACAGAGAGAGAGAGAGAGAGAGAGAGACCGAGAGATAGAGAGGGAGAGAGACAGATAGAGAGAGGAGCAGAGGAGAGAGAGTGACAGAGTTACAGAGAGAGAGAGGGAGAGAGAGAGAGGGAGAGAGACAGAGAGAGAGAGAGAGAGGGAGAGAGAGAGAGGGAGAGAGAGGGGGAGAGGGGAGAGAGACTGAGGGAGGGAGAGGAGAGAGAGGGGGGAGAGAGACCGAGAGACAGAGAGGGAGAGAGACGGAGAGAGCGGGAGGGGCAGAGGGAGAGAGCCCGGCGCAGTGTCGGTTTGTGAGCGGCGTTCCCCGGGACCCGGGTTCGTGTTTCGCCACCGGGAGCGCGGGATGTCGCCTCTCTCTCTCGCCCTGCTCATCGTGGAACTCTTCGGCTTCTCGGCGCCGTCCAAACCCCCTCGCTTCGACCGCACTCTGGTAAGCAGCGAGCGAGCCCAGCTACCGCGAGTAGAATGCAATTCTATGTGCAATGTAAAAAACGCAAAATAACTTTTTTTTTGTGTGTGGCAAAAGTTTTCAGGACAGCGTTTGCAGAATTCCAGCTTTGTAACCAATAAACTATTACAAATAATAACATTTTGTGTCCCAG
>NC_073414.1:3238289-3253289 GCF_028641065.1 Leucoraja erinaceus
GAATAGTCTACTCCTGCACCTATTGTCTATGTTTCTATGCTTCTATGAATGGACCTTCCTATCACCAACTAATGAGCAGTCCTGAGCTACCATCCACCTCATCAGAGAGCCTCTGACTATCTTTAATCGGACTGTACTGGGTTTTACCTTGTAGTGATCAGTATTCCCTTTATCCTGTATCTGTACACAGTGGGTGGCTCGATTGTAATAATGTATAGTCTTTCCACTCTCAGCAAAAAAGCTTTTCACTATACCTCGCTACATGTGACAATAAACTAAACAAAACTAAATGCAAAAAACAATGTGAATTTTAAGGAGTAGAAACAAAGAATTGAAGATGTTGGTTTTCTGGTGTAAATGGAGTCAATAGAAGGGAGGTTGTCTGTGTGATGGTCTGGGCTGTGCCCATAATTTGCTGCACATTCTTGAAGTCTTGGATGGAACTGTTCTCAAACCAAGCTGTGAGGCAACTCGATTAAAAACCTTTCCCGGGTGCATCTGTAGAAGTTGGTGAGAGTTGTAAGGATGGACAAAAAATGCTGGAGAAACTCAACGGGTGAGGCAGCATCTATGGAGCGAAGGATATAGGCAACGTTTCGGGCCGAACCCCTTCTTCAGAGTTGTAAGGGACTTGGATATGCAGGGAATGGAAGGATATTGATTATGTTCAGGCAGAGGAGATCAGTTTAACGATGTGATATTTGGCACGGATATTGTTGGCCGATATTGTTGTGCCCTGTATGTTTTGTATTTGAAGTCTGAAATGGTCTTCGACAAAGAGTTTGGCGGCCCACACATGTCACAGGGAGAACGGACAAACTCAGTACGGACTGCACCCGTAGTCAGGATCGAACCTGGGACTCCGGAGCTGTGAGGCAGCAACTCTACCGCTGCGCCACCGCGCCGCCCCTTCTCCTGTTCCCAACCCTTCCATTTGACCACACGCCTGCCCACATGTTTACACACATAAACACACACTTGGTTTGATCTTCTCCCTGTACATTTAAATGTGTTTGTCATCAACAAACTGCTGTTCTTGCACTACAATCATAGCACTTGAGATGTCCTGGGATGTCAGGACTGTCTTATGAAGAAAGACTGGATAGACTTGGTTTATACTCTCTAGAATTTAGGAGATTGAGAGGGGATCTTATAGAAACCTACAAAATTCTTAAGGGGTTGGACAGGCTAGATGCAGGAAGATTGTTCCCGATGTTAGGGAAGTCCAGGACAAGGGGTCACAGCTTAAGGATAAGGGGGAAATCCTTTAAAACCGAGATGAGAAGAACTTTTTTCACACAGAGAGTGGCGAATCTCTGGAACTCTCTGCCGCAGAGGGTAGTTGAGGCCACAGTTCATTGGCTATATTTAAGAGGGAGTTAGATGTGGCCCTTGTGGCTAAGGGGACCAGGGGTATGGAGAGAAGGCAGGTACGGGATACTGAGTTGGATGATCAGCCATGATCATATTGAATGGCGGTGCAGGCTCGAAGGGCCGAATTGCCTACTCCTGCACCTAATTTCTATGTTTCTATGTTTCTATGAGATGCAGCATGGAAACAGGCCCTTCGGCCCATCGAGTCCATGCCAACCCATCCTCACCAGTTCTATGTTCTCCCATTTTCTCGTCCACTCCCTACACACTGGGGGCAATTTACAGAGGGCCAGTTAATCTGCAGACCTGCGCCTCTGTGGGAGGTGGGAGGAAACCCGAGCACACCCGGAGGAAACCCACCCGGTCACAGGAAGAACGTGCAAACTCCACACAGGCAGCACCTGAGGTTAGGATCATACCCGGGTCTCTGGCGCTGTGGGGCAGCGGCTCATCCAGCTATGCCACCGTGCTGCCCTGATCTGACAAAGCTTTTCACCGTTCCTCCAAACTCCGCACAGACAGCAGCCAAGTACTTATTTGCGGTTTTGCTTGTGTATAGAATAATTGTAGGCAAAAGCAAAAAAAACGTGTACCTCGGTATAAGTGACAATGAAGAACCACTGAAGACACCACCAAGAATAAATCTGAAGAAGGATCTCGACCCAAAATCACCCATTTCCTTCTCTCCAGAGATGCTGCCTGTCCCGCTGTGAGTTGGCTTGTACTCGCTAGAATTTAGAATATTGAGGAGAGATCTTATAGAAACTTACAAAATTCTTAAGGGGTTAGACAGGCTAGATGCAGGACGATTATTCCCGATGTTGGGGAAGTCCAGAACTAGGGGTCACACAGTTTAAGGATAAGAGGGAAGTCTTTTAGGACCGAGATGGGAAAATCATTTTTTACACAGAGAGTGGTGAATTTGTGGAATTCTCTGCCACAGAAGGTAGTTGAGGCCAGTTCATTGGCTATATTTAAGAGGGAGTTAGATGTGGCCCTTGTTGCTAAAGGGATCAGGGGGTATGGAGAGAAGGCAGGGATGGGATACTTAGTTGGATGATCAGCCATGATCATATTGAATGGCGGTGCAGGCTCGAAGGGCCGAATGGCCTACTCCTGCACCTATTTTCTATGTTTCTATGTTTCTGTGAGTTACTCCAGCATTTTGTGTCTACCTTCAGTGTAAACCAGCATCTGCAGTTCCTTCCTCCACCCACCCACCTCGTTGGAGATCTTTGAACAATCCTTAATCCTAAATCCTCACAGTTTAATGATAAGGGGGAAATCCTTTAAAACCGAGATGAGAAAAACATTTTTCACACAGAGAGTGGTGAATCTGTGGAATTCTCTGCCACAGAAGGTAGTTGAGGCCACAGTTCATTGGCTATATTTAAGAGGGAGTTAGATGTGGCCCTTGTTGCTAAAGGAATCAGGGGGTATGGAGAGAAGGCAGGGATGGGATACTGAGTTGGATGATCAGCCATGATCATATTGAATGGCGGTGCAGGCTCGAAGGGCCGAATGGCCTCTACTCCTGCACCTAATTTCTATGTTTCTATGTTAATTGTAGTTATTGGACTTTACCTTGCACTAAATGTTGTACCTTTATCTGTGGACAGCTTGCTTATATTCATGTGTCCTTTTTGAATGTACACCACTTCCTCCCTGTACTGATCTAATGTAGACAATATTTTTGTTGCTGATGTTTCATACTAGGGCATTTTAAAACAATAAAGAGTCAAACGTCCCAAAACTGAACAATGAAATCCTTACTAGCTGAGGCACAAAAGCCGTGTAAACGAGAGAGACTTGGATATTAAGACTAATAAAATGAATTCAAAAATTAGAATGGCAGTTCCTTCCTACACCAAGACAGCCACAAAACTAACGTTTAAGGTGAAGGGCTAAACAATTCGATAGGAATCTGAGGGGTAACTTTTTCCACACACAAGGTGGTGGTGGGTGTA
Source organism: Leucoraja erinaceus (assembly GCF_028641065.1). Taxonomy (NCBI): domain Eukaryota; kingdom Metazoa; phylum Chordata; class Chondrichthyes; order Rajiformes; family Rajidae; genus Leucoraja; species Leucoraja erinaceus. Next base: position 3,241,631 of record NC_073414.1, read on the forward strand.
TGGAACAAGCTGCCAGAGGAGGTGGTTGAGGCTGGGACTATCCCAACATTTAAGAAACAGTTAGACAGGTACATGGATGGACAATAGACAATAGGTGCAGGAGTAGGCCATTCAGTCCTTCGAGCCAGCACCGCCATTCAATGGGATCATGGCTGATCATCCACAATCAGTACCCCGTTCCTGACTTCTCCCCATATTCCCCTGACTTCGCTATCTTTAAGAGCTCTATCGAACTCTCTCTTGAAAGCATTCAGAGAATTGGCCTCCATTGCCTTCTGAGGTAGAGAATTGCACAGATTCACAACTCTCTGGGTGAAAAAGTTTTTCCTCATCTCACATCTAAATGGCCTACTCTTAGTTCTTAAACTGTGGCTCCTGGTTCTGGACTCCCCCAACATCGGGAACATGTTTCCTGCCTCTAGCTTGTCTAATCCCTTAATAATCTTACATGTTTCAATAAGATTACCTCTCATCCTTCTAAATTCCAGAGTGTACAAGCCCAGCCGCTCCATTCTATCAACATATGACAGTCCTGCCACCCTGGGAATTAACCTGGGGAACCTACGCTGCACTCCCTCAATAGCAAGAATGTCCTTCCTCAAATTTGGAGACCAAAACTGCACACAAAACTCCAGAAGGTACACAAAAATGCTGGAGAAACTCAGCAGATGCAGCAGCATCATAGATTTTTCCAGCATCTGCAGTTCCTTTTTGAACACAATACTCCATAGAAACATAGAAAATAGGTGCAGGAGTAGGCCATTGGGCCCTTCGAGCCTGCACCATTCGCCATTCAATATGATCATGGCTGATCATCCAACTCAGTATCCTGTACCTGCCTTCTCTCCATACCCCCTGATCCCTTTAGCCACAAGGGCCACATCTAACTCCCTCTTAAATATAGCCAATGAACTGTGGCCTCAACTACTTTCTGTGGCAGAGAATTCCAGATGTGGTGTCACCATGACCCACTAGGGATATGGACCAAACGTGGGCAGATGGGACTGGTGTAGCTGGGACATCTGGGCTGGTGTGGGCGAGTTGGGCCGAAGGGCCTGTTTCCACACTGTATCACTCTATGACTCTGACTAGTATCAGGTGCCTTTTCACATTGGCAATCCCCCATGGGTTTGTAGTCTACTGGAACTGTTTGCTGTGGGAACCCTCTGTTACTGGCAGACTCTGCCCATGCCAAGTGTGACACATTTAAAATATGTTCATCTGAACAACAGCGTTTTGTATCTCCCTGTTGCCAAATTTCAGCTGTCCTGAAATGCTTTCTTCAACCAAACCTTGCCAACTCTTCATTTCAAAATTTTCTTTATAAAAAAAACCCTTCTTCAGGCAAAGTCACAAGACGTTTTGCCAATTTCAAATCTCCAACGCATGATCGAGAATCAAAGTTTAAAACGTATCCAGGGAGTTGTCGCCCGAACACTGATGCACAGTTCTACAGAACAGAAACAGGCCATTCGGCCCAACTTGTCCATGCCAACCAAGTTGGCATTCTGGGCTAGTCCCATTTGCCTGCAATTGGCCCGACTCCGTCTCACTGGAGTTTGGCAGTGGAGGCCAAGTCCCTGGATAGATTTAAGAGAGAGTTAGATCAAGCTCTAGGGGCTAGTGGAGTCAAGGGATATGGGGAGAAGGCAGGCATGGGTTATTGATAGGGGACGATCAGCCATGATCGCAATGAATGGCAGTGCTGGCTTGAAAGGCCGAATGGCCTCCTCCTGCACCTATTTTCTATGTTTCTATGTTTCTAAACCCTTGATAAGACAAAACAAGCTGGAGTAACTCAGCGGGACAGGCAGCATCTCTGGAGAGACCCGAAACATCACCCAACCCTTTTCTCCAGAGATGCTGCCTGTCCCGCTGAGTTACTCCAGCTTTTTGCGTTTACCTTCCCATTCATGTGTGGATACGAGGAACTACAGATGCTGGTTCACAAATAAAAGAACATAATGGGTTGGAGTAACTCAGCGGGTCAGGCAGCATCTGTGGAGAACATGGATAGGTGGCGTTTCACAGAGTGCTGGAGTAACTCAGCGGGTCAGGCAGCATCTGTGGAGAACATGGATAGGTGGCATTTCACAGAGTGCTGGAGTAACTCAGCGGGTCAGGCAGCATCTATGGAGCTAAAGAAATAGGCAACGTTTCAGGCCGAAACCCTTCCGGGTTTCGGCCCAAAACGTTGCCTATTTCCAGAAGGGTTTCGGCCCGAAACGTTGCCTATTTCCTTAGCTCCATAGATGCTGCTGCACCATAACTCAGTGGGTCAGGCAGCATCTGTGGAGAACATGGATAGGTGACGTTTCACAGAGTGCTGGAGTAACTCAGTGGGTCAGGCAGCATCTGTCAGGTTTCACAGAGTGCTGGAGTGAATCAGCGGGTCAGGCAGCATCTGTGGAGAACATGGATAGGTGACGTTTCACAGAGTGCTGGAGTAACTCAGCGGGTCAGGCAGCATCTGTGGAGAACATGGATAGGTGACGTTTCACAGAGTGCTGGAGTAACTCAGCGGGTCAGGCAGCATCTGTGGAGAACATGGATAGGCGACACGGAGGCGGGTGTGACCCTACTTCAGACTATTAAACATTTGTTCAAATGTCCTCTTCCCCCAAATGCAGCTTGAGAAAACTTAGTCCAACCATTTACTCCAAGAGATATATCTTTTTTGGGGGGGCCAAGATCATGGTCAGATATAGGTGTAATGAGTAGACAAATAAATACTTTAGTTTGGCAAGATCAGGGGATTGAATCCTGAGGCGAGTGTCTGGTTTTTAGAGGCACAGAGCGGCAACTGGCCCTTCAGCCAAACCAAATGCAAACACATCAACATTATCCCACACACACGGGATCCGTTACACGTGTAGCAACCCGATCAACCTGCAAACCTGTACGTCTTTGGAGTTTTCTCCGAGAAAACCCTCGCAGATCCGGGGGAGAACGTACAAACTCCGTACAGACAGCACTCGGAGTCGGGATCGAACCCGGGTCTCCGGCGCTGCAAGCGCTGTAAAGAGAGGCAGAGATTATAATAGAATTGCGCCCTGTCCCACGGTACGAGTTCATTCCAAGAGCTCTCCCGAGTAAGCAGGGGAAGACTGGTGAAGATTTTTCAACATGTTGATAAATGTCCACGAGAGCCCCGAGTACCGACGAGTGCCCATTACCGTAAATCTCCGAGTTCGAATCGGGGCAAACTCGGGAGAACTCTTGGAATGAACTCGTACCGTGGGACAGGGCTTTAAAAAGCAGCAATTCTACTGGGCTGCGCTTTTAGTTTAGTTTGGGTTAGAGGCACAGCATGGAAACAGGCCCTTCGGCCCATCGAGTCCGCGCCGAACACCGATAGCCTGTTCTACGTTATCCCAAAGTTTAAGGGGTGGGGGCGGGAGAATGAGGGGGAAAATCATCCACAATCGAATGGTGGTGCAGACTGAATTGGTCGAATGGCCCAATTCTGCTGTTATTTCTTGTGGTGATGAATATATCTTGCAAATTCATGAGTCATTTGCAAAGATAGAACGGGCCATTAATTAGGCCTGTCACCCCTTGCTGTGAAATCTCACATCAGCCTTATGCTCAGCTACTGTAAGTACTTTATTATTTTAAGAAAGAGTATTTATTTATCTTATAATTTTAATTGCCCAGAGCCTGCTAAATCGGGTCTCTGTGCTCGGGCTTGTAATAATTCCTCGGCTTCTGTCAGGGGGTCTGGGTTTCTTGTGAGTGAGTGAGTGACTCCCCATCTTTGTGGGGCCGAAAGCCCCGCCACAGACGGACCTCGTTCAGTCTCGCCTCACAAAAGCCCCACTCATGTTCTGCCTGAAGGGTGTGAATCCCTGGTGACCCATTTCACAATTTATTTTGGAAAAGAAAAATGATTTAATAATCCTCCAACCCCCTCCCCCCCTCTCCCTCGCTCTCGAATCCCACACAGAGCCTGTCACGACTCAACATTGGCAGATGTTGATTAACTGCAGGACTAGTACATGGGTAGCCCGCCAGTGGCTACATAAGGAGGTTATGTTCAGCACGTCCCTTGGTAGAAGGTGCCTTAACCTTGGCTCGTCAAGGTGCTGCTCGGGAGGCTTCATGCCATTAATCAGCCAATTTGTTAAACTCACTCCAGGCTTATTTTTCTTTTTTTTTCTTCTCTCCTCTGAGCCTCCTGAACAGTTTGTGGAGATGAATATTGGCTATTGTCCACGCTCAGTGACTTAAACGCCGACCCATGCATATAAAGTGGCCATTGATGCCTCCACATCTGTCTGGCTGGCGGTGAGCTGTGATGGGCTTGGAGTTTCAGAGTTTAGAGATACAGCGTGGAAACAGGCCATTCGGCCCACCGAGTCCGTGCCATGGAAACATAGAAAATAGGTGCAGGAGGAGGCCATTCGGCCCTTCGAGCCTGCACCGCCATTCAATATGATCATGGCTGATCATCCAACTCAGTATCCAGTACCATCCTTCTCTCCTACCCCCTGATCCCTTTAGCCACAAGGGCCACATCTAACTCCCTCTTAAATATAGCCAATGAACTGTGGCCCTCAACTACCTTCTGTGGCAGAGAGTTCCAGAGATTCACCACTCTCTGTGTGAAAAAAGTTCTTCTCATCTCGGTTTAAAAGATTTTTCCCCCTTATCCTTAAGCTGTGACCCCTTGTCCTGGGCTTCCCCAACATCGGGAACAATCTTCCTGCTTTTGGGATGAAACAGTGCCACCGATCGCCGCACACTAACGTCATGCCACACATGTGTGTGAGAGAGTGTGTGGTGCTGCCAGGCTCCTCAATCATTATCTGTAGACTCCCTCTCCCCCTCACTCTCAGTCTGAAGAAGGGTCTCGATCCGAGTTCGATCCTAACCCCGAGTACTTGTCTGTACGGAGTTTGTGCGTTCTCCCCGTGACCGCGTGGGTTTTCTCCGGGCGCTCCGGTTTCCTCCCACTGTCCAAAGGCGTGCAGGTTTCCGGGTTCATTGGCGTTGGTAAAGATTGTAAATTGTCGCCAGTGTGTAGGATAGTGTGAGGCGGGGAGATCACGGGGTCGGTGCAGGCTCGATGGGCCAAAGGGTCTGTTTCCGTGCTGTATCTCTAAACTAAATAAGGAGAGAAGGACAGGAGAGGAGGGAGGGAGGTGGACTGAAGGGGTATAAGGGAAATGTGCAATGCAGGTGAATGAGACAATATACAATAGGTGCAGGAGTAGAGGCCATTCGGCCCTTCGAGCCAGCGCCGCCATTCAATATGATCGTGGCTGATCATCCCCAATCAGTACCCCGTTCCTGCCTTCTCCCCATATCCCCTGACTCCGCTATCTTTAAGACCCCTATCTAGCTCTCTATTGAAAGCATCCAGCGAACCTGCCTCCACCGCCCTCTGAGGCAGAGAATTCCACAGACTCACCGCTCCTTATTCTGACCCATCCGTGGAGTTGTCTCCCTTACACAGTGGCGCAACCCCACAGCACAGAAACAGGCCCTTCGGCCCATCTTGTCCATGCCAACCAAGTTGGGATTCTGGGCTAGTCCCAGTTGCCTTCAATTGACCCATCTCCATCCAAACCTTTGATAAGACACGAAAAGCTGGAGGACCTCAGCGGGACAGGCAGCATCTCTGGAGAGACCCGAAATGTCACCCATTCCTTCTCTCCATAGATGCTGTCTGTCCCGCTGAGTTACTCCAGCTTTTTGTGTCTACTTTCCGTTTAAACCAGCATCTGCAGTTCCTCCTTACACACCCCCTCGAGTCTAAACCTCTCCTACTCATATATGGATACAATCAACTGCAGATGCTGGTTTACAAATAAAGACCTCTAGACCGTGGTGGCACAGCGGTAGAGTTGCTGCCTCACAGCGCCAGAGACCCGGGTTCGATCCTGACTGCGAGGTGCTGTCTGCGTGGACTTTGCACGTTCTCCCCGTGACCTGCGTGGGTTTTCTCCGAGATCACACTCGTACATGGAGGGTTGTCGGCTAACTGGCTTGGCATCATTGTAAATTATGGGACAAATTGGGACAAAGGTTTAGGGGTAACATGAGGGGGAACTTCTTCACTCAGAGAGTGGTAGCTGTGTGTGGAATGAGCTTCCAGTGGAAGTGGTGGAGGCGGGTTCGATTCTATCATTTACAAAATAAATTGGATAGGTATATGGACGGGAAAGGAATGGAGGGTTATGGTCTGAGTGCAGGTAGATGGGACTAGGGGAGAATACGTGTTCGGCACGGACTAGAAGGGCCGAGATGGCCTGTTTCCGTGTTGTGTGCGTGTGTGTGTGTGCGTATGTTGTATATAGGTCTGCAGTTGTGTGTGTGTGTGCGTGTGTGCGTGTGTGTGCGTCTGTGTGCGTGTGTGTGTGTGTGTGTGTGCTGGTGTGTGTGTGTGTGTGTGTGTGTGTGTGTGTGTGTGTGTGTGTGTGTGTGTGTGTGCGCGTGTGTGGCTGGTCAGCATGGACTCGGCGGGCAGAATGGCCTGTTTCCACGCTGTACCTCTTAAAAACTCTTATTTTTTTTGATAAAAACGAGTGGCAGACCCAAATATCTTCAGCAGTTCGGGACTGGAAGGGTGAAGGAAGGCTGTAAGGGGTGGATAAATCGTGAACACGGAATGCTTGAGTGAATCTGTGGCCCTGACCAGACCAGACCAGAAGAAATAGTGGTCTATATTCGGTGATAGAATCACCCTAGTGTGTGTAGCCCATGTTCCCCTTGGACAGTGAGACCCAAGCCGATATATTAAGAAAGAATGTGACCACAGGTTACATAAATACGCCACGGTATAAAAGCCCTTTTTATTTTCTTAACATTATTGCTACATAAATATTATTTTGTTAGGGTGCCAGCTGTGATTGACTCAGCGTGACTTTACACAAATGCTCTTCACAGCTCGCAAGGTTCGCCGTACCGTGTTAATGGCCCAATGTATAAAATGCAGGGGCCCGACATACAAGGCCGCTGGGTACAGAAACGGACCCTTTGGTAAACTTCTGTACTTGGAAAGGCCCGCACAAATTGAAGCCGACAGCGATCTGTTCCCCAGACTTCTTGTGTAAGAAGGAACTGCAGACGCAGATTGGTTTACACACGAGATAAGACATAAAATGCTGGAGTAACTCAGCGGGACAGGCAGCATCTCTGGAGAGAAGGAATGGGTGACGTTTCGGGTCGAGACCCTTTAGGGTCTCGACCCGAAACATCACCCATTCCTTCTCTCCAGAGATGCAAGTCTCAATCAGAAAAGTCACCCATTCCTTCTCTCCAGAGATGCTGCCTCACCCGCTGAGTTACTCCAGCGTTTTGTTTCCATCAAGGAACTGCAGATGCTGGTTTACACTGAGAATAGACGCAAAATGCTGGAGTAACTCAGCGGGGCAGAGGATTCAAAATACTCTGGTATAGGTACATTGGTTTGGGAAAGCGTTAGCGATATATGGACCAACGGCGGTTAATAGGACTAGGTTAGATGTTGAAACGAGGAACTGCAGATGCTGGTTTATACCAAAGTACTGGAGTAACTCAGCGGGTCGGGCAGCATCTCTGGAGAAGGACCCCGACCCGAAACATACATTGAAACATATAAGATTGTTAAGGGTTTGGACACGCTAGAGGCAGGAAACATGTCCCCGATGTTGGGGGAGTCCAGAACCAGGGGCCACACACAGTTTAAGAATAAGGAGTAAGCCATTTAGAACGGACACTTTTTCTCACAGAGAGTGGTGAGTCTGTGGAATTCTCTGTCTCAGGTATGGAGGCAGGTTCTCTGGATGCTAGATAGGGCTCTTAAAGATAGTGGAGTCAGGGGATATGGGGAGAAGGCAGGAACGGGGTACTGATTGGGGATGATCACATTGAATGGCGGTGCTGGCTCGAAGGGCCGAATGGCCTACTCCTGTGTCTATCGTCTATTGACACGTTTTAAAGTTCGATTCTCGATCTTGCGTTGGAGATTGGATATTGGAGAAGCATTTTGTGTCAGAAGGGTCTCAACCCGAAACGCCACCTATTTCCTTCGCTCCATAGATGCTGCCTGTCCCGCTGAGTTTCTCCAGCATGTTTGTCCACCTAATCGCTGTGAGGCATAGCTTGATATGGCAGCTGTCCTGTCGGAATGAATGCTGAACCTTGGTTGAAGACTGAGATTGCTAACATTTGTGGATCATTCCCTAGCCACTAGTTCTCATCTGGGAGCTCCTGACCACAGACACCTCTTTGTATATCATTTTGGTTTTGTTGAAGGTAGACACAAAATGCTGGAGTAACTCAACGGGACAGGCAGGGTCTCTGGAGAGAAGGAATGGGTCGAGACTCTTCAAAGGAGAGAAACATCACCGATTCCTTCTCTCCAGAGATGCTGCCTGTCCGTCTGAGTTACTCCAGCACCTTGTGTCTTATCTTTGGTGTAACCCGGCATCTGCAGTTCCGTCCGACACATTTTGTTTTTGGTTCCTGTGTACCTTCTGGAAGTGGTTGACTCGATACTCCTGGACCGTCCATCGATTAAGGGACAGAAGTTTAGGGGTAACATGAGGGAGGACTTCTTTACTCAGAGAGTGGTAGCTGTGTGGAACGAGCTTCCAGTGGAAGTGGTGGAGGCAGGTTCGATTTTATCATTTAAAAATAAATTGGATAGGTGTATAGAAACATAGAAACATAGAAATTAGGTGCAGGAGTAGGCCATTCGGCCCTTCGAGCCTGCACCGCCATTCAATATGATCATGGCTGATCATCCAACTCAGTATCCCGTACCTGCCTTCTCTCCATACCCCCTGATCCCCTTAGCCACAAGGACCACATCTAACTCCCTCTTAAATATAGCCAATGAACTGGCCTCAACTACCCTCTGTGGCAGAGAGTTCCAGAGATTCACCACTCTCTGTGTGAAAAAAGTTCTTCTCATCTCGGTTTTAAAGGATTTCCCCTTTATCCTTAAGCTGTGAGCCCTGGTCCTGGACTTCCCCAACATCAGGAGCAATCTTCCTGCATCTAGCCTGCCCAACCCCTTAAGAATTTTGTAAGTTTCTATAAGATCCCCCCTCAATCTCCTAAATTTTAGAGAGTATAAACCAAGTCTATCCAGTCTTTCTTCATAAGACAGTCCTGACATCCCAGGAATCAGTCTGGTGAACCGTCTCTGCACTCCCTCTATGGCAATAATGTCCTTCCTCAGATTTGGAAGGACGGGAAAGGAATGGAGGGTTATGGTCTGAGTGCAGGTAGATGGGAGTAAGTGTTCGGCACGGACTAGAAGGGCCGAGATGGCCTGTTTCTGTGCTGTAATTGTTATATGGTCATATGGTTATGTGGATTTCGGAGGTAGTCGGGGCAACTGTCAATATTTATGGAGAGTCCCGGCCGGGAGTGTTTGTCTGGCGCTTGGTTGGAGGTTTCTGCAAGTGCGTTAATATTTGCAGGGATACCCAGAAGGGAATAAGAATGAGTAAGAAATGTGCTGGGCCAATTTCAACGGAGCAATGACGTTCTTACTTGCAGCGGTAAATGGTCGAGTGGGAAGGAACTGCAGACGCTGGTTTGAACCGAAGATAGGCACAGAATGCTGGAGTAACTCAGCGGGACGGGCGGCATCTCTAGAGAGAAGGAATGGGCGACGTTTTGGGCCGAGACCCTTTGATCCCAGGAATGAGTGGATTGACATATGATGAGCGTTTGACGGCACTGGGCCTGTGCTCGCTGGAGTTTAGAAGGTTGAGGGGGGGACCTCATTGAAAATAGGTGCAGGAGTAGGCCATTCGGCCCTTTGAGCCTGATCTCCAGGTTCACGGTTTTCAGGCTCCTGTACCTTCTCCCCGATGGTAGCAGCGGGATGAGAGCATGGCCGAGGTGGTGTGAATCTTTGGTGATGCTGGCTGCCTTATTGAGGCAGCGCCTCCTGTGGATCCCTTCGATGGTGAGGGGGTCAGTGGCCGTGATGGAGCAGATAGTGTCCACCACTGTCTGTAACACCCTTTATACCTGGGCGTTTGCGTTGCTGAACCAGGCCATGATGCAACCAGCCATTCAGCTCTTTTCTTAACATGCTCTCAACCAATATCATGGAATGGAATTGACAATGGACAATAGACAACAGGTGCAGGAGTTGGCCATTCGGCCCTTCGAGCCAGCACCACCATTCAATGTGATCATGGCTGATCATCCCCAATCAGTGCCCTGTTCCCGCCTTCTCCCCATATCCCCTGACTCCGCTATCTTTAAGAGCCCTATCTAGCTCTCTCTTGAAAGCATCCAGAGAACCGGCCTCCACCGCCCGCTGAGGCAGAGAATTCCACAGAGTCAAGTCAAGTCAAGTTTATTTGTCACATACACATACGAGATGTGCAGTGAAATGAAAGTGGCAATGCTCGCGGACTTTTGTGCAAAAGACAAACAACAAAACAACCAAACAAACTATAAACACAATCATAACACACATATTCTTTTACATAATAAATAATAGAAGGAAAAACGTTCTGTAGAGTTAGTCCCTGGTGAGATAGGCGTTTACAGTCCGAATTGCCTCTGGGAAGAAACTCCTTCTCAACCTCTCCGTTCTCACTGCATGGCAACGGAGGCGTTTGCCTGACCGTAGCAGCTGGAACAGTCCGTTGCAGGGGTGGAAGGGGTCTCCCATGATTTTGTTTGCTCTGGAGTTGCACCTCCTGTTGTATAGTTCCTGCAGGGGGGTGAGTGAAGTTCCCATAGTGCGTTCGGCCGAACGCACTACTCTCTGCAGAGCCTTCTTGTCCTTGGCAGAGCAATTCCCAAACCACTCTCTGTGAGAAAAAGAATGTCTGAGGAAGGGTCCCGACCCGAAACGCCACCGATTCCGTCGCTCCATAGATGCTGCCTCACCTCCAGAAATTATGCCCCCCCCCCCATGTTTTGATAGCGATATCCGTGCCTGTAATACAGCCTGGAAACAGGCCCTTCGGCCCAACTTGCCCTCACCGGACAACATGCCCCATCTACACTAGGCCTGCCTGCTGCGTTCGGGCCATATCTCTCCAAACCTATCCTATCCCATCCTTGTACCTGTCTTAATGCTGCTTGAACACTTTGATAGTCCCTGCTTCACCTACCTCCTTCAGCAGCTGGTTCCATAACCCACCACACCATAGCCATAGAGGGAGTGCAGAGACGGTTCACCAGACTGATTCCTGGGATGTCAGGACTGTCTTATGAAGAAAGACTGGATAGACTTGGTTTATACTCTCTAGAATTTAGAAGATTGAGAGGGGATCTTATAGAAACTTACAAAATTCTTAAGGGGTTGGACAGGCTAGATGCAGGAAGATTGTTCCCGATGTTGGGGAAGCCCAGGACAAGGGGTCACAGCTTAAGGATAAGGGGGAAATCCTTTAAAACCGAGATGAGAAGAACTTTTTTTCACACAGAGAGTGGTGAATCTCTGGAACTCTCTGCCACAGAGGGTAGTTGAGGCCAGTTCATTGGCTATATTTAAGAGGGAGTTAGATGTGGCCCTTGTGGCTAAGGGGATCAGGGGTTATGGAGAGAAGGCAGGTACGGGATACTGAGTTGGATGATCAGCCATGATCATATTGAATGGCGGTGCAGGCTCGAAGGGCCGAATGGCCTACTCCTGCACCTAATTTCTATGTTTCTATGTTTCTATGTTTCCACCACCCTTCGTGTGAAAAAA